>NC_081183.1:6438963-6486998 GCF_029867415.1 Vicia villosa
GCAAACTTCACCTTTTTTTTGCCACTTGATTGATTTTCACAAACCAATCTTTCCTCCCCATCATATGCGTTGAACAACCGGAGTGCAAGTACCACTCCTCGCTGCTTGGGTTCCATCTCGAACCGAAATCATCACATTTTGTTCCGAGCCAAATCTGTCTCGTTTTATGCACTACTGCAGTTGCTGTCCCGTGACTTGCAGCTGCTGTCCAGCGCTTTAGTCATGCCTCAAAACTCCTCGGTATTCATCATTAAGAGTGTGGCTTCATCATCCACCTCTTGCCTTGCAACCTTGGCTTCATCCCCCATAGATTCCCACTGTATAGCACCACACTTTGCTTGGAAATGCCCAACGTTCAGAAATTGCATATGATAGTCCATGTTTTTGTAAGAAAGTAAAGAAATTTTATAAATTGCATAGGATAGACCATGTTTTTGGAAAAGGGAAAGAAATTCCTAAAACTGCATATGGTAGACCATGTTTTTGGAGAAGAGAAAGAAATTTCATAATATGCATATCATAGTCCACGTTGTTGGAGAAGGGAAAGAAATACCAGTAATTGCATATGATAGTTCATGTTTTTGGAGAGGAGAAAGAAATTTAAGAAATTGCATATGATGGTCCACGTTTTTGAAAAAGAGAAAGAAATTCCAGAAATCGCATATGATAGTCCACATTTTTGGAGAAGGGAAAGAAATTCCAGAAATTCCATATTGTAACACCCCAATTCTACCCGATAAATTACTCGGTAAATATAACGAAAAATCAGAGTTATTCAGAAACTTTATCAACAATTGAGATGTCACATTTCGTCATTTAAATCATGTACGACATTCACGCCTTCACATAGTTACATAGCACATACAATTAAAACGGATAAATTATAACATTTAATTTAATCCTCAAAATCACTTCATTAGATATTTATTTTATCTCGCAGTGGAATTCACAAAATTTCACAAATTTTCAATTTAATCACAACATTTTCGCAATATAGCTTTAAGCTACAATTCCACAATAAGACATCATTAAAAATTCGGCAAGCAACAAATAATTTAAACACGCGTTTATCCCCAGAGTGCTACATATCAGAGCGACCATTGACTCGACTCACATCGTCTAAATCTTCATCCAAGCTATCACCTGCACGTTACCAGTTGTTAGGAGTAAATTAATGGTAAATTTATGTGTTAATAGAAGTGATTTAGTCTCCTAACCAATGCAAAATGTGATGAATCCATAGGTTTTTATGAAGAATTGAACTGAATAAGTTTAGTTCATGTATAAAGCAAATCGAATCACTTGTGGGTGTTATTGTTGCAGGTTTTGAGCTAAATTGGAACTTAAGAAGAACATGAGGAGGATAGAGAGCTTGAAGTCTCAAAGGCAAAGGAAAAAGTTGGTTTCTGCAAAGGTCGCGCCGCGAGAGTTCTTCCTTGCGCCGCGAAAACATCTCTGTTTGAGGGGCGCGCCGCGCCAGCCCGTTGCCGCGCCGCGGCCTCGGCGTTAAAAGCCCAAAAATTCTGTTTAAAAGCCCTAGCTTCCAAGAGAGAAAGGGTGGTTAGAGAACTTTGTGAAGAGCGAAATTAGGAGAGCATTCTGAGATTGCAGCCAAGGATAACAATTGAAGGCCAATTCTTTACCAATCGAAGACATTCCATTGATGAAGATGAATCCTTCTATTAATTCTTGTGTGTTCTTCATGTCTATGGAGAGCTAAATCCCTCTTGTTGAGTCTAAGGTAGTAGTTAACCTATGATTATACATTACCATTGATTAATTCCTGTGAACAATTATTTGAATTCATTATCAATAAGAAACCTTGTTTTTATTCTTAAATTATCGTTGAATCTTTGATCGAAAGAAAGGATTTAACTTTTGCCCTAGGTTACTATATTGATTCAATTGCAATTTGCAGAGATGGAATTGGGATTGGGTTTTCATAATTATCGTTCTTAATCACTATTATCGATATTGATATTTGGAGAGATCGAATCTCATACCGGTAAAAGTTTATCTAATTTGATTTGCAGACATGGAATCTTATTTGAGGATAAGTGAAGATAGTGATTCAAAGGATTGTTCTATTGGGAATTAATTGATAATTGTATAGGATTAGGTTGATGAACCCTAAAGGCTCAACATCTTTCTTTATTTGTTAACACAAAGTCCTTTACTTACTTTTATTTTATTATTTGCTTTTGATATTATTAGAAGTATAAAACAAACCAAACCAAATTTCCTAACTCAAAATAAACAACTATAGAACGGCAGTGATATTAACCAATCCCTGTGGATACGATATATTACAGAAAATATTTACCCACAAATACTTTCAACAAATTGGCGCCGTTGCCGGGGATTGGTGTCAATATTGCACGCATTGCAATAGTTCTTATTTTGAGTTTTAATTTTTATTTTCTCGATTTGGTTGTTTCACGTGTTTGTTAGTTTGTGCAGAAATTCGTGTATGCGCAGCAAAGTTCCCAGTGACCAACTTCTTTTTGATCCCGAGATCGAAAGGATCGCTAGGAGGCTAAAGAGCAAAGCACGAAGAAGAGCAAACATAGCAAGAACAAGAGACAACGCAACCGCGACATCGTCACAACAACTTGAAACTATTGACGAGTCGCAAGAAGGATTCTTCTTTCACGAACTATTCACGGAGGAAGAACCGGAAGTTATTATACAACCTACTGTTGGCAACATGGCAGCTAATGGTCCATGTGCTAATAGTCCAAGACTCAATCCTCAGTTCGCTAGAACTGCCGCCAACGGGCGACCGACAGAACTGAAGACCGGTATCATACAATTGATTTGTGCAAGTCCTTTCGCCGGATTGGACCATGAAGACCCGTACACGCATCTTACTCGATTCTATGAGTTAGCGGGTACTACGGGTGTCGCTCAAGCTGATGAGGAAGCATTATTTAAGAGGTTGTTCCCACATTCTTTGTTATCTAAGGCAAAAGATTGGTACCTGGATCAACCAGAAGCAGTGATGACTAATTGGAACACATTGGAAGAAAAATTTCTAGAAAGGTTTTACTCTCAAAACCGATTCTTTGAAGCAAAAACAGCAATAGCAGTATTCTCTCAAGGTAGTAATGAATCTTTGAATGAAGCATGGGAAAGGTATAAAGCTATGTTGAGAAAGTGCAAAGGACACGGTTTTTCAGACGTTGATCAAATCCATATGTTCCGTAACGGTCTCACAGCTACAAACAAGACACTTTTGGACGCCACAGCTGGGGGTTCTCTCATGTCCAAAACACCTGAAGAAGCTACTCAGATAATAGAGCGAATGGCTCTAAATGATCGTCAAGGCAATCATGATCGAACAGTAAGAGATAAGAAACCCGGAATGTTAGAGTTGAACAACAGTGATGCTCTACTTGCTCAGAACAAATTGTTAACTTCACAAGTGGAACTTTTGACACAACAAATGTCTAAATTACCACAACAAATCAAGGAGCTGAACGGGGTATCTAATTCATATCAAGTTGCTAAGTGCGAATTGTGCAAGGGAGATCATCAAACAGGATTCTGCCCACCAGTGCAAGAAGAAGAAGTGAATTACATGAATAATAACCAAGGACAAAGGCCGAATCAATATCAAAATCAGCCATACCAACAAGGCTATCCGCCAAGATATAACAATCAAGGGTACCAACAAAGGCCACCGAATCAAGGGTATCAACAACAAGCCTTCCAACCATACACTCAACCACCGCAACAACAGCAAGGAGGACAATCCAAGTTGGAGGAGACCGTGAATCAGTTCATTCAAACATCAGTGATAAATCAGAAGAACCAAGAAGCTGCAATTAAAAATCTGCAGACTCAAGTGGGTCAAATAACACATCAGCTCACTCTACAGGCACAAGGAGCCTGTCAAAACTCAACTGTGAAAAGCCCGCAAGGCCAAGAGAAAATTAATGCTGTTACAACAAGGAGTCAAAAGGGTTTAGAATCGGAAAAAGAGAAAGAGGAAATAGGTGACCCTATGGTGATGGAGGTAGATCTGGAAATAAGAGAGAACCCAAAAGAGCCAGAAGTTGTAATACCACCAATGAAACCAGTTGAAGAAAAAAATAAGAAAGATGTTGAACAGGTGATTAAACCACCTCCCTCTTTGCGAGTGACAAAGAAGGATTCAAAAGAGAAAGACTTTCGAAAGTTTACGGCCTTGTTCAAAAAGTTAGAAGTGAATCTACCTTTCTTTGAAGCACTGGAGCACGTGCCTGTGTATAAGAAATTTATGAAAGAGGTGTTGGCGAAAAAAAGATCACTAGAAGGAGAACCAAAAATTGCAATCGAGAAGTGTAGTATAGTCGCTGCAGCAAGAAAGATCCCAATTAAGAGAAAAGACCCTGGGGCGGTGGCGATACCATGCACTATCAAGAATATATCATTTAAAAAGGCACTTCTCGATTCTGGCTCTAGTGTGAGTTTAATGCCTTTATCCATTTTCAAAAGGCTTGAATTAGACAAGATCAGTGAAAGCAAGTCGCAATTACGGTTCGCCGATCACACTATTAAGAAATCGTATGGGGTAGCGGAAGATGTACTAGTAGAAGTTGATAAGTTTGTTTTCCCTGTTGACTTCCACATCATGGACATTCCGGAAGATGAAGAAACTCCGATCCTTCTTGGGAGACCCTTTTTGTCGACAGGACGCTGTAATTTTGACATTGAAAAAGGGACGCTAACGCTAAAATCATTTGATGAAGAAGTAACCTTGAAGATGTTGGGAGTCAAGAAACATAGGGCAGGTGTGAATGAGAAAACTTCAACTGGTACGCCGGAAGGTGAGCAAGAAGACAAAAATCTCAAAAATTTCCAAGAAAAAATTTCTAACATATCTTCTCCAATGGAACCAAATTATGAAGCTGTCAAAAGTCCTAAGAAGGCTAAGGAAAGTGATAAGAATGGGGGAGGTAGAGTGAAGAGAAAAGCTATCCATGCTTTTCATCTTCATGAGTTTGTGGTTATGAAAGTGCAGAGTAACGAGTTTTGGAAAGGGAAACACCCTCCATAAAGCAAAAAAAAGGGGTAATGGACCGTCGAGCCATGCGACGTTAAACGAAGCACTTTGTGGGAGGTAACCCACACTTTTAATGCTTTGTCTTATTTTGTTTGATTTTATTTCAGGAAATAATCAGGGAACCCGTATGGTGAAAGCTAGGAGGCAGCAATTGATATTGCGTTACTCTCTGTAAGTCACCCTCTCGGACTTGTTACGAAACATTGAGGTCAATGTTTAGTTCAAGTTTGGGGGGTGGAGCTATTTATTTTTGAATTGTTCAAATTTTCTGTTTTTATTTAATTATGTACTCCCAGTTAGAGTAAGTAGTCCCATAACAAAGCGAGAATCTCAAGCGAAGTATCAACAAGGAAGCAACATGTATGAAAAGTGGTAGGAAGTGAATGTTCAAAATTTTTCAGTTTCACTTTCTTTTTCAATAAGTAACAAAGCAGGTATGAATTTTTGAACTCAAACTCTTAATGTGTGCAATGAAACTTAAGGTGTTAGTAAATACTGTCAGAAGTTCTTTATGGTACATTGTTTGTTGGATCGGCTTAGCCTTAACCATTGTGAGGAAAGCTTTCCATTGTTTACTATATGCAGGAGACCATCAATTATTTTGACGTGTTTGTATCATGCTAAACCGTTTGTAGCATCGTTTGTGGAAATCTGTGAAAGTGATTTAGGCACTTGTTTGAATCTGAGAGTTCTTTTAGCCTATTCCAATGAAAAAAAAACTTATTTGCTTCTGTGAGAGTGTGATCCGTTGCTAACCATTCTTTGAGCCTGAGGTCAAGATAAGCATCATAATATGCACCAAGGAAAATACCTGGTGAGTTTTGATCTCAATAAAAAGTTTTGTTTTGGACCATCAACCATAAAATTTGGTGATGTGTTTTCTCTTTGACCTTTTTAGAAAGTAGGGGAGCATTCATATAATCTGAATACAGGTTGATCTCCAAGTTGGGGAGAGTCACATTCAAAAGAAGAGTAAGTACTTATGGTAATCGGTGAGAGATAAAAGAAGTCGTAGCTTGAAAAAAAAAAGAAGAGAAGTAACAACGTTTGAATATAAAGATTGTTGAAAAAAAAAAGTGAAAAACAGGAATCAAGCTACGAATGAATGAAAAAAAGATGGACAGGTAAAGGAAGTGGAGTTTTAAAGAAAAATAAATAAGTTATGAATTGGATGCTTCCCTGTTTTAGGAACAACCCTTGATTATCTTCTTTTCTTTGAATCTAAACCACATTACAACCATAGAAAGACCTTCTGATTCTCAGATTCCACAAGACTTGATGCGAGCAATTTGGTGAACGTATGTGAAGGATAGAAAAACACTTAGAAAGGGGGGGTTTGAATAAGTGTAGCTTTAAAAACTTGACAGATAAAAATAAATTGCACAGTTATTTTTATCCTGGTTCGTTGTTAACTAAACTACTCCAGTCCACCCCCGCAGAGATGATTTACCTCAACTGAGGATTTAATCCACTAATCGCACGGATTACAATGGTTTTCCACTTAGTCAGCAACTAAGTCTTCCAGAGTCTTCTGATCACACACTGATCACTCCAGGAACAACTGCTTAGATACCCTCTAAGACTTTTCTAGAGTCTACTGATCCACACGATCACTCTAGTTACAACCTGCTTAGATAACCTCTAAGACTTCCTAGAGTATTCTGATCCACACGATCACTCTAGTTCCTTACAACTTAATGTAATCAATTCTAAGAGTATTACAATTGCTTCTTAAAAGCGATAATCACAAACTGTGATATTTCTCTTAATCGTTTAAGCTTAATCTCACTAAAATATTACAACAGCAATGTAGTGAGCTTTGATGAAGATGAAGATTCTGAGCTTTGATTTGAACAGAGTTTAAGCAAGTTGATTTGAGTTGTTTTGGTGCAGAATCGTTAACCTTGCTTCTCATCAGAACTTCATATTTATAGGCGTTGGAGAAGATGACCGTTGAATGCATTTAATGCTTTGCGTGTTCCGTACAGCATCGCATTTAATGTTATACGCTTTTGTCAACTACCTCGAGCCTTGTTCACGCTGTGTCTACTGACGTAGCCTAGAATAGCTTTTAACGTTCCTTTTGTCAGTCAGCGTAGCTTGCCACTTGTACTTTCTTCTGATCTGATGTTTGTGAATACAACGTTTGAATATCATCAGAGTCAAACAGCTTGGTGCATAGCATCTTCTGATCTTCTGACCTTGAAGTGCTTCTGAGCGTGATACCATCAGTACTTCAGTGCTTCTGTTCTCTTGTTCTTCTGATGCTTCCATAGACCCATGTTCTGATTCTGCTTCGACCATCTTCTGATGTCTTGCCAGACCATGTTCTGATGTTGCATGCTGAACCCTTTGAGACAAAGCTTCTGAGCGCTGAATTATGCGTACTCTTTATATATTCCCTGAAAAGGAAATTGCATTGGATTAGAGTACCATATTATCTTAAGCAAAATTCATATTATTGTTATCATCAAAACTAAGATAATTGATCAGAACAAATCTTGTTCTAACAATCTCCCCCTTTTTGATGATGACAAAAACATATATAAATGATATGAATTTGCGATCAGAAAGAACAGACGGCAAAAGACAAATTACACAGCTATAGCATAAGCATATGAATATGTCTCCCCCTGAGATTAACAATCTCCCCCTGAGATTGTAGCAACCTGCCCTAAAAATTTAGCTTTTAGAGTCGCCACCTATTCTGAAGGGCGAATAGGAAACCCTACGCAGTTTAGAGATCGGGGTAAGTTATTATAATCAGGTTGAGGGAAGGTGTTAGGCACCCTCAACCCTTTCCTATTGGCTTTGAATCTAAGGTAAAGGTTTATGGCTAAAATATTAGGATTTAATGGCTAAAGAATTGAATAGGGGAAAAATTGAGATTTTAGGGAGGGGGACTCGCCTTGTTACCAAGTGCCTACGTATCTCCTTATGGAGAATCAGAGTCAACGTAGTTCGGGCACAGGGTTGTACGCCTTAGAATTTGATATGAATGTGTTGACGGTATTTTGAATTACCGTTTCGCAGTTTTGAAAAGGTATTTTGAATTACCTGATTGGAAAGGATGAAAATCCGTAGTTTGTGATTTGATGTGTTTTAAGTGTTTGGGCGTACAACCCTGATTTGATTTGTTACCGTTAGATGCGATGATCAATAGATTTGATTAGTATAGCTAACGGATTAGTGGGGCATTGCTGGTTACTCAGATCGATAGATTGATCGTCGCGGGCAGCAAATTAAATGTATTTTAAATTTTATGTATTTTTTATCTCTCGTCTAATGCGACTAATAGCTTTAGTCGGGTCGAGGAGAGAATTAATCGAAGGTTAATATTCGCCAAATGGGCAATGGGATCGGGTAAACCCTAATGTATTGGCAACTTTTATAGGGTTTTTGTGATTTAAAATAAGATTGATTAAATTAATTAAATCGACATAATCAGAATAATCGGGATAACCCTAAATGATATAACCCTTATCCTGATTTTATATTCTACCCTTAATTAAATAAATAAATTATAAACAATGTTAATTAATATTTTAATCTAAATAATTTAAATAAAATAACAAAAAAAAAACATAAAGAAAACCTGGGTAGTAATTCTGTGTAGCGAGGCCTTGAAATCCATGGTGGAGTTGCAGCTTTGTGGGCGTTAGATTGCTCGCTGACGAGATCTAAAGGCTGTGATGATGAGGGTGCATTATGATCCGGCACAGGTGAGAAGCACTGGATCTACAAGGTTGCAAGTATTAAAATAAAATGTTTTTCCCTGGGGATCGAACCCAGGTTATTGAAGAGAATCGGACCAAAGCTTTCCACTGAGCTACGCGCCTCACCTTGTCATGGATACGAAATACAACCTTCATATACAAAAACAAAAAGTTAGAATTTAGATTCAAAACGCACGCCCACTGCATCTTCTTCGTTGGCCTTTTTTCTAAAAATATAAAACCTTTAGGCAACGGTTTACCCGCATTGCCATAAGTCCTGCAAAAAATCAAATTTAACAAACACGCGTGATAAATCAAAAAGGGACCATAGTTTAACCCGAAATCCTCTTCTGGGTTCAATGGCACCATTAATACTGTCCAATTTTACTTGCATCTATGGTTCCCAATTTGAAACCTTATAGACCTAACAATGGTGTTCTTCAGAACCTGCAATATAACTCAAATTAAATTATCCAGCACTCCTCACCACATCACGGCAAACAAGATTATATGGTCAAAATTCGTTTATGAATCGTGAATCTTTGAAGACGAAATTAAAAAAAATGTGAAGAAAACGTGATTTTTTCTGTTCTTGAGCCAGGAGTTCCGCGGCCGAACCTCCCCTTGGTTTGTTAAGAAGCTTCCTATTTATGTTGGTCAATTTAGGTTATTTCCATACCTAATGGGCTTATTACCCAACTATATAAAACTAAAAAAAATAATTCTAATAATAATAATCCTAAGACTAATTCTAATAATAATAGTTGGTAATAATAATTTTAATAACACTAACACTAATAATCCTAATAATGTATAAAAATACTAAAAAATAATTAGATTAATAAAGTTAATAATAATAATATCATCTAATATTAATATTAATATCAATAATAGAATTACTAATATTAAATACTAATAGTTAGAAATAAAAAAATTACTAATAAAAATGTAAATGTTAGTAAAAGAAAAATAATATTAACAAATGATGAAACCTTGTAATAATTTGGACCCCAGGTTTGGATCCCAAAACACCTGTTAATCGCACCCCATTATGTTCTCAGGATATTTTATAAGAGGGCGGGTTTGACAATAGGAATGTCAAACCCCATGGCTCTTAATTCTAATCCTTGAGGCGTAGATTTGATCGGGCAAATTTTAGGGTATTACAGAGATAAATAATCTCCCCCTGAAATAAATACTCGAAGAACTTTAATAAAAGACTTCCCTGATTATTTCGGTAGAGACGATCATATAAGCTTCTGTCTTTAGAGAATTCATAGCTTCTGACTTCTGCTTCCATAGGACAGCTTCAGAACTAGAATTTCTTTAGATCCCTAGAACACTCACAGCTTCTGATTCCTGCTTCCATCTAGGACAGCTTCAGAACTTGAATTTCTTTGATCTTCTGAACATTCACAGCTTCTGACTTCTGCTTCCATCTAGGACAGCTTCAGAACTTGAATTTCTTTGATCTTCTGAACATTCACAGCTTCTGATTTCTGCTTCCATTTAGGACAGCTTCAGAACTTGAGTTTTCTGGATCTTTAGAACATTCACAGCTTCTGATTTCTGCTTCCCTCGGATAGCTTCAGAGCTTTGAATTTCTACCAACATCACTTCATGCTAGATTTGTATCAGAACATTGTTGAATGTACCAGAGCATCATCTGAGCATCTCTACATCCTGAAATGTTACAGAACAAAAAACTAAACGACAAAAGTCAGCATGAACGAGTCAGAACATAAAATGTATATTAGAACACATTATATGTATCAGAGCTATATAGGCTAAAAATAATGTATCAGAGCAAATAGAATTTTGTCAGATCAAATAGACAAATATGGATTAAATTCTATTATCAGTGCTTCTGATTCATTCTTCTTTCTTGCTTCTGATTTCTGAAGCTTGATAGCACTCAGCTTGCTTCAGTTTCCATGGTTTTTCTTCTTGTGTTTGCTTTGAAGATTCTCTTCACTTCTTTATACCTGCAAAACACTTAAACCATATAGAACTTGCAGTTCTTGTTAGTAAATGCAACTGATTAAATCAAATCATTTATCATTTATCTTTCTCCCCCTTTTTGTCATATCATCAAAAAACAAAAAAGATTCAGAGATAAACAAACGAAACACACGGAGGAAGGAGATGATTTCATTGAAGTTTAAACAGCAGGTATGGAAGTACATGAAGACAAGAAAGATCAGATGCACAAAGACAGATGCAACAAAAAGAAAGAAACAACACAGACTCAATCTAAGATGGCCCTAGTCTTGACAAGATCTTGGTCAGCATCTCTTGAACCATATTGTTGTGTCCTTCTTGCCTCACCATGAAAGCGCTATACTCAACATTGAGTGAGCTTTGCTCATCCTGTCTCTTCTGAATTTCTTCCAGAGTCCTTGCAAGACGAGAAGATTCATCAGAAGAAGCTTCACCGCTTTCAACCACAGGAATAGCATGTTGATCTGCAGCTTCCATAGATAGATCATTTGCAGGGATTTCCTCAACAGGAACAGTTTTAGCAACATGATCTTCAACATCTGCTTCTTGCATGGAAGCATCTCCATATTCTGCAGCAGGAATTTCCGATTCTCCATTATCAAGTGCCTGAAGAATGGCAGCGAGATTCCTGGGATCAGAAGGACCTTCAACTTCTGGTGGGTCAACAACTTCTAGAATGACCAAGCTTGGGTCTTTCTTAGAAGGGTTTTCCCTCAGAAAGTCAAAGAGAGTCTTGAAGTCTCCTAGCAGAACAGGATATTGAGGTATCCAGACCACAATCTCCCTGCAAGGATTGGCTTCCAATGCAGCAGCCAATCTTAATTGTTCCATCTCATCCAAGAAGGGCTTCTCTTCCAACAGATGTCTACCTTTGAGACTAGCAAACCAGAAATCTTCATAATTCCTCAGAATTCCACGAGGCCGTGGGGCAGCAGCTACACAGACTTCCTGAAGTTCTAAAAACAGAGCATCTGATTCTCTGCGAAAGATCCTCCAGAAGTTCCGCATAGCAACATCATTCAATCCAGAACTTTCAGCAATTCTGAGAGTATCAAAGGTACTTCTGAGATTCCTCTTTATGTTTTCAAAAACTACACCAATAGGATATACAGGGCAGAATTTTATTTGGGTTTTTGAAAAGGCAGGGTTGGAAGTGAAGTACGGATGAGGTTCTCTATCCAACCTATAAGAAGATTCTGCTTCAGTATCAGAATCTAACACTACCACTTCAGCTTCAGGACGAGGCTTGGGAGTGTAGTTGCAATCACGGAGCAGCTGCTCATGTGATGCAGAGGTTGGAAAAGGAGAATCACAAGGATTGTTTTGAGAGGTGGAGGGAGTATGTTCAAGGGTGGCATTGAGAGAAGGTTGAGATGGAAAGAGAGTTTGAAGGGGTGGTATATCCAGAACAGGATTTATGGTAGGTGGAGAGGAAGGAATGGTTATAGGAGAAGATGGAGGTGTAAGAACATGGACAAGGACAGGTGATTCTGATGTGGCTTTTTCTGGTTCAGGTGTGGGGACAACCTCTATTGGTGCAACTTCTGAACGAACAGCAGGAACAGAATCAGGTTCAGAAATGCATATACCTTTGGAACCTCTCAGAAAAGCTTTGGCCACATCCTCAGTCTTCTTCTGCTTCTTACTCTTCGGCTCTTCAATAATCTTTGTTTTGCCGCTAGCGATTTCTTTCCTTCTGACATATGCCAGAATTTCTGGTTGATTCTCAGCCTCTTGAGAGATATTTTCTTCATCAGATTCTGGAAGAATCATCTTTCTTTTTCTGATTTTCTTCTTCTCAACAACTTCAACAATCTCAGCATTGTTATTTGACTTCTTCTTCTTTTTCTCAGCTTCCTTATTTTTCTTCTCAAAATCAGCAGAGACAGCCTTAGCAACCTTTGCAATGACTTCTTCTGGGACCACTTCTTTCTTGGTAGTAGCAGCAGGATGATCAAACTTTCTTTTGGTCCTTTCTTCCCTCTTACGATTCACTTTAATAGGAGCACCTTTGTCTTGATCTTTAAGACTCTTATCCTCTTTTTGTGACTTCAGATACTTAGTTCTGACTTCAGGTACCTCACTATTGAAGAAGGTTTCAAAGTCAGCTAGTACTGGTTTTCTTCTGATTCTTGTTCCAGCTAGAGGTTGAGGAACTTTGAGGATAGTGTCAATTATTTTCATTTTCTTTAAAGAAAAAGCATTCAGACAGGCTCCAGAGGTGACAGTAAGGTCTTTGATAATACCTTCAGACTCCAGACTCTCAACAATCTTGGAATGCACCAGAAGGTTTGTAATAATTCTACCAAAAGGAATGAGTGTTCCACCATTTTCTTTTCTGAAAGCGTTTCTGGAATCCTTCACTGCTTTCCACATATGGTTGAAGATAATGTAAATCGCATCAACCTTCTTCTGAGTGGCAATGCAATAAAGAATATACCTTTGATCATTACTGATGAAATCTGAGGCATGTGTTGATTTCCTATGGTAGAAACACCCAAGAAGGATCTTTGTCCAGATTCTGTAGACATCTTTCAAATCCTTGACGTATTTTGTTTTCTTGACATTTAGATAGAGAGTGGATAGAACATCTCCCAAATCTGCCCTTTGATCAAACTCATAAACCCCTTCAGGGTTTTTCAGATCAAACATCATTATTAGGATGTTTTCAGTAATAACAACAAACTTTCCATGGACGAAAGAAAGTATAGATTTTGGAGCAACCACAGCATGTGCCCAGAACTCCTTGACAAGATCCGGATAAACTGGACCAACGAACTCAGCAAACAACGAGGTCCATCCTTGAAAGATGATGTCTTCTTTAAGGTGAAATTGGTTTTCTTCAATGTTGTCAAAGTCAACCATGAGTTCACACAGAACTTCCAATTCATCTTTAGGAATGGAGCATGCAACAACAGGAGTGAGTTGCAAAGTTTCTTCTTGGAGATGATGAGGAACAGATGACTCAGCATTTTGGGATGAGAAGGCAGCCATGGATGCAGAATGAACACAAACGAACAAGAAAAGCGAACTGGGTTTTCGATTAGGGTTTTTAGAAAACGGCTAAGAACTTTTCAAACGAGAGAATGCAAGGAGAGAGAGAGACAAGGGAGCGAAAAAGATGTAAGATATGATTTGAAAAGAATATATAGAGACGGATTTGAAAAAAGGAGAATAAAAAGAAATATAAACTGAACAGTTCCAGAATCAAAGGAAATCAATTTTATTAAATGATGAGTGACGTGAGGAGAGAGAACGTGGTAAATGAAATGATTTAAAACAGTTACCTAGGTCGGCGTCTTTTCAACTGCACGCTTTGTACTAACCGTACAGACACGTGTTCACCATCAGATAATAGATGACAGCTGTAAATTTCAGAATAGACTTTACGCCTTCAGATTCTGATCACTGTTTCTGATCTGATCAAGTTTCTCTTCTGGAAGCACTCCTTCTGAAGTGTGCTGATATAAATCTGAATGATCTTCTGATCCATTACTTCTGATATACACAGCTTCTGGAGGTACACTTCTTTGTTTTGCTCCTTCTGATAAGACAAAACTGTATCTGCAGAAATTCTTAAGTTGCTTTGTTTCATCAGAAACAAGTTTATCATCAAACCAGATGTTTATTGATTCGTCCACAATCAATGTTTCAATTTTGTATATTCTGTAGCATTTAGAGCATTTAGAATACTTAAGAACGAAACACCATTGCTTGAGAAACAAACAAGACAAATGATTTCAAGACTGATAAACTATCTTTTCTGATCTCCTTCAGACAAAGTTTCTTCAACAGATTTAAGTACCAGAACTTGGAAGACAGTCTTTCTTCCCTTCAAGTGTTGAGACCAACTTGAGTCCAGGAGACATGTCATGTTGACTTTTATCTTCTTTGTCACCAAGAGAATCTGTAAAAGAAATAGTCTTTTTCTTTGGTACCCACATTTTCTTGGGTCCTTTCTTGTTAGATTTTCTCAAGTTCTGATTGAACTTGGGTTTAACATTGTAAGCAATAGGAGGAACAGCATTATAATTTTTAATGTGAGTTTCATGATATTTCCTAGGTTGTGTCACATGCTTTTTGGTGTGTGTTATGTGAAAACTTTGAGCATGTGAAGTGTGCCTAATATCATGGGAGTGGCCATACTTGAACTGATCATACAATGGCTTGTATGTGAATTTCATTTCATCAACAGGTTCAAGTTTGTATGGGGTTTCACCCTCAAAACCAATGCCAACTCTTTTGTTTCCAGACACAGCATATATCATAGAAGCTAGCTGACTTCTGCCAATACTTCTAGATAAGAACTTCCTGAAACTTAAATCATATTCTTTCAGAATATGGTTTAGACTAGGAGTGGATTTTTCTGAATCAGAAGGAGATCCAACATTATTGGATAATTTTAAAAGTTTTTCTTTTAATTCAGAATTCTCCATCTCAAGCTTCTTTGTTTCAAATTCAAATAGCTTTTTCAGCTTTTTGTATTTGAGACTGATCTGAGACTTGAGTTCCAGAAGTTCAGTTAGACCGGAAACTAACTCATCTCTAGTAAGTTCAGAAAATACCTCTTCAGAATCTGATTCTGATGTAGATTCTGATCCGTCATCTTCTGTCGCCATCAGCGCACAGTTAGCTTGCTCATCTTCAGAGTCTGAATCATCTTCTGACTCATCCCAGGTTGCCATAAGACCTTTCTTCTTATGAAACTTCTTCTTGGGATTTTCCTTCTGAAGATTTGGACATTCATTCTTGAAGTGTCCAGGCTCATTGCATTCATAGCACATGACCTTCTTCTTGTCAAATCTTCTGTCATTAGAAGATTCTCCACGTTCAAATTTCTTTGAACTTCTGAAGCCTCTGAACTTCCTTTGCTTGGTCTTCCAGAGTTGATTTAGCCTTCTGGAGATCAAGGACAGTTCGTCTTCTTCTTCAGATTCTGATTCTTCAGGATCTTCTTCTCTAGCCTGAGAAGCGTTAGTGCATTTCTTGATATTGGATTTTAATGCAATAGACTTACCTTTCTTTTGAGGCTCATTTGCGTCCAGCTCTATTTCATGACTTCTCAAGGCACTGATAAGCTCTTCCAGAGAAACTTCATTCAGATTCTTTGCAATCTTGAATGCAGTCACCATAGGACCCCATCTTCTGGGTAAGCTTCTGATGATCTTCTTTACGTGATCAGCCTTGGTGTATCCCTTGTCAAGAACTCTCAATCCAGCAGTAAGAGTTTGAAATCTTGAAAACATCTTTTCAATGTCTTCATCATCCTCCATCTTGAAGGCTTCATACTTCTGGATTAAAGCTAGAGCTTTAGTCTCCTTGACTTGAGCATTTCCTTCATGAGTCATTTTCAAGGACTCATATATGTCATAGGCCGTTTCCCTGTTAGATATCTTCTCATACTCAGCATGAGAGATAGCATTCAGCAAAACAGTTCTGCATTTATGATGATTCCTGAAAAGCTTTTTCTGATCATCATTCATTTCTTGCCTTGTCAGCTTTACGCCTCTGGCATTTACTGGATGTTTGTAACCATCCATCAGAAGATCCCATAGATCACCATCTAGACCAAGAAAGTAACTTTCCAGTTTATCTTTCCAGTATTCAAAGTTTTCACCATCAAATACCGGCGGTCTAGTATAACCATTGTTACCGTTGTATTGCTCAGCAGAGCCAGATGTAGATACAGGTGTAGACTTTTCACTTTCATCAACCATCTTTTACTGAAGCGTTTTTCTCTTCCTGAATCTTTTCTAAACACGGTTAAGTGCTTGCACCTTAGAACCGGCGCTCTGATACCAATTGAAGGATAGAAAAACACTTAGAAAGGGGGGGTTTGAATAAGTGTAGCTTTAAAAACTTGACAGATAAAAATAAATTGCACAGTTATTTTTATCCTGGTTCGTTGTTAACTAAACTACTCCAGTCCACCCCCGCAGAGATGATTTACCTCAACTGAGGATTTAATCCACTAATCGCACGGATTACAATGGTTTTCCACTTAGTCAGCAACTAAGTCTTCCAGAGTCTTCTGATCACACACTGATCACTCCAGGAACAACTGCTTAGATACCCTCTAAGACTTTTCTAGAGTCTACTGATCCACACGATCACTCTAGTTACAACCTGCTTAGATAACCTCTAAGACTTCCTAGAGTATTCTGATCCACACGATCACTCTAGTTCCTTACAACTTAATGTAATCAATTCTAAGAGTATTACAATTGCTTCTTAAAAGCGATAATCACAAACTGTGATATTTCTCTTAATCGTTTAAGCTTAATCTCACTAAAATATTACAACAGCAATGTAGTGAGCTTTGATGAAGATGAAGATTCTGAGCTTTGATTTGAACAGAGTTTAAGCAAGTTGATTTGAGTTGTTTTGGTGCAGAATCGTTAACCTTGCTTCTCATCAGAACTTCATATTTATAGGCGTTGGAGAAGATGACCGTTGAATGCATTTAATGCTTTGCGTGTTCCGTACAGCATCGCATTTATTGTTATACGCTTTTGTCAACTACCTCGAGCCTTGTTCACGCTGTGTCTACTGACGTAGCCTAGAATAGCTTTTAACGTTCCTTTTGTCAGTCAGCGTAGCTTGCCACTTGTACTTTCTTCTGATCTGATGTTTGTGAATACAACGTTTGAATATCATCAGAGTCAAACAACTTGGTGCATAGCATCTTCTGATCTTCTGACCTTGAAGTGCTTCTGAGCGTGATACCATCAGTACTTCAATGCTTCTGTTCTCTTGTTCTTCTGATGCTTCCATAGACCCATGTTCTGATTCTGCTTCGACCATCTTCTGATGTCTTGCCAGACCATGTTCTGATGTTGCATGCTGAACCCTTTGAGACAAAGCTTCTGAGCGCTGAATTATGCGTACTCTTTATATATTCCCTGAAAAGGAAATTGCATTGGATTAGAGTACCATATTATCTTAAGCAAAATTCATATTATTGTTATCATCAAAACTAAGATAATTGATCAGAACAAATCTTGTTCTAACAGTATGATATGGATCTTTGTTGATTTAATTGTTTGGATGAGTGTTTAACCCCTCTTTTATTCATCATACTTTTTGATGAGAGTGATTAGTGCTGATTCAATTACAATTGTGTAGTGTTTTGAACATCTGGAGGTAATTTGCTTTCAACGTTTGTTTCATGTGGATGTTCTGAGTTTGCAGGTAGAAGAAGAGTATTTGACTTGGTTACTGGATTGAACCACTTGAGAAAAACTTTTTGAAAAACTTGTTGCTTGATTGTCGGTAAACTTTGCTGGAGGTAAGTAATTTTGTTTAGGGACAAACAAAACTCTAAGTTGGGGAGAGTTTGTTAGGAGTAAATTAATGGTAAATTTATGTGTTAATAGAAGTGATTTAGTCTCCTAACCAATGCAAAATGTGATGAATCCATAGGTTTTTATGAAGAATTGAACTGAATAAGTTTAGTTCATGTATAAAGCAAATCGAATCACTTGTGGGTGTTATTGTTGCAGGTTTTGAGCTAAATTGGAACTTAAGAAGAACATGAGGAGGATAGAGAGCTTGAAGTCTCAAAGGCAAAGGAAAAAGTTGGTTTCTGCAAAGGTCGCGCCGCGAGAGTTCTTCCTTGCGCCGCGAAAACATCTCTGTTTGAGGGGCGCGCCGCGCCAGCCCGTTGCCGCGCCGCGGCCTCGGCGTTAAAAGCCCAAAAATTCTGTTTAAAAGCCCTAGCTTCCAAGAGAGAAAGGGTGGTTAGAGAACTTTGTGAAGAGCGAAATTAGGAGAGCATTCTGAGATTGCAGCCAAGGATAACAATTGAAGGCCAATTCTTTACCAATCGAAGACATTCCATTGATGAAGATGAATCCTTCTATTAATTCTTGTGTGTTCTTCATGTCTATGGAGAGCTAAATCCCTCTTGTTGAGTCTAAGGTAGTAGTTAACCTATGATTATACATTACCATTGATTAATTCCTGTGAACAATTATTTGAATTCATTATCAATAAGAAACCTTGTTTTTATTCTTAAATTATCGTTGAATCTTTGATCGAAAGAAAGGATTTAACTTTTGCCCTAGGTTACTATATTGATTCAATTGCAATTTGCAGAGATGGAATTGGGATTGGGTTTTCATATTTATCATTCTTAATCACTATTATCGATATTGATATTTGGAGAGATCGAATCTCATACCGGTAAAAGTTTATCTAATTTGATTTGCAGACATGGAATCTTATTTGAGGATAAGTGAAGATAGTGATTCAAAGGATTGTTCTATTGGGAATTAATTGATAATTGTATAGGATTAGGTTGATGAACCCTAAAGGCTCAACATCTTTCTTTATTTGTTAACACAAAGTCCTTTACTTACTTTTATTTTATTATTTGCTTTTGATATTATTAGAAGTATAAAACAAACCAAACCAAATTTCCTAACTCAAAATAAACAACTATAGAACGGCAGTGATATTAACCAATCCCTGTGGATACGATATATTACAGAAAATATTTACCCACAAATACTTTCAACACCAGTATAAAGGTAACAGTGTACAATTAATGAGGTGAGATATCAAACAATATAAGTAGGGTGATGATAAACAGTATATATACGGTTCAAGTCATAATAATCATCACTTTGCGGTATTAATCATTAACGTCTAGTTTACTTCACTGTTTAAATCAAAACAACACACGTCACCATATCTCACATAAATTCATATTCAGATTTCACAACAATTCACATAAGTTCACACATCACAACACATAAACTCATAATCACACAAATGAAATGCGACTCTAACAAATGCACATGCATGTGGTACCTAGGGCTTCAGCCCCCATCGCCAATTTCCAATAAATAGAGGCATCAAAACAGGCATAAGCCTTCGTCACTATTTGCCAATCCAGGCCGTCACAAAAATGCAATCATGAGACTCAATGAATGCATCATCACAAAACAAATCACAACACATCGTCACGAGGCATTCGCCTATATCACAAATGTTACCAATAAATAGAGGTAACTCAACGCCACTTTTATCTCCTGTATTTCGCAATAATCACAAAATCATAGCATCACATCGTCACTGGCCATAGGCCTACAACTTAATATCACCACATCACAATAACACGTCAACAACAATGCATACACAATAAGTCAACAGCTATAGTCGAGAATCATCACCGATCGTTCCGAATAATACAACGGCAAATCACAAAATTCATAATGTTCATCGCATCACAACATCGCCAAAACATCACCAAAAATATGGATACCGAATCATTTTTGGGCACACCTATTTTATTCTACTCAGTTAACTTAGTCCCGGTCTACCATTTATTTATTCTCTATTCACTAATTAGTTATTTATTTTTTGTCACTGATATGTCGCTAATTTATTACTCTGCTGCTTCACAAAATTATTATGCTAAATACTAACTTGCTGTTATCAAATTGCTCTGTTAAGCATCACCAAAATTATGTTCTACTGTTACCAATTATCATTTGCTATTTCTACTGATTCACTTAATTGATCTTAAGCTCTTAAATTAATCTAATTCTATCATCACGAACGGTGTAGACACGATCATCTTCCCAAGATCTAATTCAGGTGCTACGAACGGTACTGACACGATCAACCCTTAAGGGTGTAATTCTATCATCACGAACGGTGTAGACACGATCATCTTTCCAAGATCTAATTCAGGTATTACGAACGGTGCTGACACGATCAACTCTCAAAGATCTAATTCATCTACTACGAACAGTAATGACACGATCAACATTCAAACAACTACTTCTCAAACACTTCAAACATAATCTAATGCATGCTCAACTGGATGGCATCTTTAATCCCATCCCCATCATACACCTGGATGGCATCTTCAAGCCCATCTCCGACAAAAGTCCCTTCATCATCAGCTAGGGCAAATTCCTGGGTATTCTAGTGTTCAATCCTCTTCCACCTTCAGATACCGACTGGCATACAAACCACTCTATATCTTCAGGTTTAAGAAAACTGAACAGGGACAACTGTCATACCCCAAAATTTGCCCATACTATTTCTCTTGTTCAAATTCAAATCAAGGTACAAAGCTCAAAGACACCCTCTCCTAAACAAGGCTCAAAGATTTAGGGTTTTGTTGTTCTGAAGGAAAATCAATAAACCAAAGGCTCCAAAGCATCCCATATGGTCTATGATACCCCACATTATCTCCATGACAAATTTCAGGTCTCAATTCAAAAGATTGATCACTCAATTGCTCAGAAAGTCGATAGTCGACTAGGTTGACCTAAAAGTCAACTGTGGTCAAAGTACAGTCAAAGCTCCTGATTTTTTTTGTCAACATCCTTATATTAAAAGTATAATTTACCATTTGATCAATAATTGATCATGGTTCATCAAGGAAAGATCAGAAATCAACAATTCCAAAAGTTTCTAAATTAGGGTTTTCATAGGGAAAAGTCAACTGAACTTTGACCGGCCATAACTCCTACATGGAACATAAAAAATTCTCCATACAAAGCTCATTTTGAAGGAAATTGGATTCTCTACAATTTTGTCCCTCACATGCCAAGTCTAAAAATGCTTCATTTGAGAGATATGGACCAAAACATCATAGGTCCTTTTCAAAAGTCAACAAAAAGTCATCTTTTTCAAAAGAACACACAAGGAGCATGGAAAATCATTTTGACATGGGACCAAGAACATTGGTTAGAGGAATCTTCAAGGATTCTAAAAAGTCCAAGAACTTGAAAAAATATTGAAGTATGAGGAAATGGCAAGGTGTACAAATTCACTGATTTTTAAGGGTATGCATGAAGGAAAAAGGTCCAAAATCCCAAACATTTTCAAATGAGCCCATATTCTTTTCATCCAATCCTTATCCTAAGCCCATCCACGCCCCAAAAACATATCTTTCCATTTTATATTATTTTTATTAATTATTTTATGATTTTTATACATTTAAATCATGATTTAATTATATAAAATAACAAATTAAATAAAGATATGATTTTGCTTGAATTTTAATCCAAATATCAATCAAATATCCTCATTAAAACATACAAATTTCGTTCCCATAGCTTGAGGTGCAAAAAGATCAATCAAGAACAAATTTAGAAACTAAAAAAATCTTATTCAAATCAAATTCCAATTGATTGATTCAAGAAGATTTGATTGAGTTTAAGTAACCCTAATTCATCCTCTATAAGTACACAAGCAATTCAGATTATAAGGTTTACAATTTTTCTGCTCTCAAGAAGCGAAACCCGAGTGCAAAAAGTCAAAGAAAATTCCAAAGGGGTTTTTGAGTTCAAGGCAAATTCAAGGTGTTCTAGGCATTCCAAAACGTTCCTGGAAGATCAGCGAAGAGATTCAAATCAATCTCGAAGGCCAACACTCTCCCAATCGTCTTCAATTCGCCACGGTTTGTCCAATTTTTCATAAGCTCGATTGCATAATTATACACACTCTCATCGATTTACAGTTGCATATTCATGTTCATATTGATATACTAATTGATTCTGGATCTTTAATTGTGTTTTCACGCTTGTTTGAGCCGTATACCATAATTAGGGTCTGGAGGTTCGAAAGAGGGTTTTTGTCTAGAGGTAAAATTAAGCCAAAATTCTGGTATCAATGAACTCGTGATCTCTGGACGATCATATTCGTCTAGTCGCGAACAATTTTTGTTGCGTTTTGGGCTGTTCTTGATTTTCGCAGGCGTGGAAAGCATGGACCTATTACAGCGCATCTGCAGAAGCGGTGTAAAAAGTGAGTTGCAGGATTTGAGTGGAGAAGACGATGAGTTGTCATCGTCCGATTGGTTGGTTTGAACTTGTTTTTGGCGCACGCGCGTTTGGAAGACTCCTGGGATCCAGTGCATTATGATGTACCATCATGCTATGTGCCATCAGCCTTGCTGCCATCAGATCATTGCCCAGATCAATCCAACGCCTCTGACCAAGCAGGTGCACCATGGTCCTCACGCGTGCGCCATACAGGATCACCCAGCTAAGTTTTCAATTTTTTTTCTTTCTTTTTTATTACATAAACCTTATTTATTTATTTTAAATATTATTTATATATATATATATATATATATATATATATTATACAAAAAAAACTTTTCTTTTTTTCTACAAAATTAGAAAAAAACATTTTTTATCTTAACAATTTTTTTTATTATGTATTATTTTATTATCGATTATTCGATTTTATTTTATTTGTTTTAAGATAGTTTAAAATTGTTTAAATTAAAAAATTAATGTAATATCCATATTTCTCTAAGCATAAGAACATAAGTTAAGGAACCAAATTGTTGGAATCCAAGTGTTTTGTTAAAAACCAACTAGAAGGGCAAACTTGTAATAGCAGCATAGTTGAAGGGCATATTGGACATAAAACCTTGTTGCATGGTCCTTAAGACATGTTTGGTGGAATAAATTCATATCTTGGGGGATAATCATTTATTGGAAGGACTTAAGAGCAAGAGAGAAAGAATAACAGCTTATGTTCATCTTCATCAATTGCATTTTCGCACTCTAAAAACAGCCTTCACTAAAAAGGTAATATCTCTCTGCTCGTAACTCTGTTTGAGCTGATTCTAGTCTCGTTGGAAAGCTAACAAAATTTTCTTCGATTTGCACACATGGTTCGCGTTCATAGCTTCTGTTTTAAAGGAGAAAAGCAAGCTTGATGTTGGGACATACATGCTGATTGTGTGTTAAAGATTAGTTACGAGTTTGATCATGTTAGAGGTGAAGTTTTGGCATCAATGGAAGTCCGATGGCTGCATGATCATCATCTCAACCTCCTTTTAGCAAGGTGAGTCCTTAGTTAGAGACTTGGGGGAAAATTTGTGGGAAATTGCATGTTGGGGTTTTGGGTGTGAGTGATAAATCCATGAATCAATAGTGATGAATATGATTAATTGCTATTTGGTAAATTCTATGTAATGCATGCTTGATTTAATACTTAGATTATGTTCATGAGGGTAATGTGTACCTTGGATCATGGCTGCATGTTAGAATTCGTTTAGGAATAAATTGTGATGCTTGGAATTGATTAGGAGTGCATGAGACTGATTTAGAACTCTAAAAAATGCAGTAAATTGATTCTGCTTCAGGGTAATCGGTTACTGGCATTTGGGTAACCGGTTACTCTGTAGAAAATTGCGTTACTGGGCATTTTGCATGCCAGTAACCGGTTACTGGACTCTGGGTAACCGGTTACCCTGGGCAAAAGTGCAAAAATAAGCAAACTTTAGAAATTCGTAACTTTTGCGTCGTAAGTCCGTTTCGCGCAAACTTTATATCGTTGGAAAGCTAGAAACGTGTACTTTATAATAAAATTGGTACCCAAACCAGAATATTAACTTATCACGAGGATTTATGTCTTTCCGATTGTTATTAATTATTATATCATGCATTAAGTAGAATGTTTATTTCTATTACGAATATTATATCCATGTTTGAGATGATATGCAACTATGTGATGTGCATGAAATCCTGTTGACACCGTCGTTTTGGTTAAACGATCGGCAGTGATTGTATTGTGTGATTGACGCTTGTTATGTGTGTGGTATGCTAGAATCGAAGTGGGCCAATACCCGGTGGTAAGGCACCATTGTGTATGGACTAGTTTCCAAAGATACCATTGCGATGTACCTGCGGGGTCTTTCAGGGCGTTTCCCAAAGGCGTGATACATTGGCGTTCTTGGTATGATTTGCACACCTGAGCTATCATTGCGATGTACCTGCGGGGTCTTTCAGGGCGTTTCCCAAAGGCGTGATACATCGGCGTGCTTGGTATGGTGGAGTTGTGATGCCAATTAGGCGATATCACTTGGATAACTCACCTATAGTGGTGCCACGTAGGCTACACCACTAGGCTCCTAACCGGATGGGCTCGTACAGTCAATTAGGCGTATTCGCACTTGTGTATACCATATTGCGTATGGATGATGATGAGGCTGTGACGCCGTGTAGGCAACGTCACCGCTATAACTTATCACGGATGGAATGCCACATAGGATCTATCTGTTTCATCTAGCGATGGGTCTTGTGCGAGTCTTCTTGACGACAGGTACTTGGTTACTCACCTAGGGTGTGTGTTCAGCCTTGGTAGTTGGTTGTTACCGCTTCTAGATTCCCCGTACACGGGTATGGGTTTTGGCATACGTGTTTGTATACTTGTGATATGATGAGTCCTATGGTGGAAGATTCATGTGTTTGCTCCGTACTTGTACCGGATGTGAGGAGAAACTCCGGGTCAATGGTGGATTCGGTTTTGTTGATGCATATACCCTATAGAACCGAGAGGACCCATAGGATAGGAGGACTCACTGAGATTTAGTAATCTCACCCCAATCAACTTATATTTTTTCAGGTGCAGTTTAGTAAAGTTTGGTCAGTAGCAGGTTTGGACTGAAGACTTGGAAGTGGTGATGGCTCGGAGACCTCGTCAGATCTCATCTTCCGCTGTGCAGATCCATTGAAGACACATGTTTTGTTATTCCTAGTAGAATTTCATGTTGTATTTTATATGGATCTTTCTATAACGATAGCTTTTGTATGTACTCAATATCAATTTTTAACATTCATGCAAAATATACTAGTCAATTATGTATGGGGTGTTACAGTTGGTATCAGAGCAGGTCGATTCTCGGCCGAGCCATGAGACATCACTAGCAAATCCCTTCATCCTCTCAAGTGTGCGTTGCTAGCCTGATTTTGCTGATATCTCATTGAGTCGTTGAACTTGATCAACTCATCGACTGAATGCGTGACAGTGGAATTACGGAAGAGCCGCCACGAGGACTCGTAAAACCTGCAAGGCTGTGAACCTAAGTTGTTGGAGATGGAAGAGTAATGAATTGTTGGACGTTTTAAGTGGATGATATTGGAGTCGTCAAGCTTAAAGAGAGCGTTCGACATGAAGTAGTGATACCCGAACTGTCAAGGTGTGGATCGAGACAACTAGAACTCCCAGAATTTTGATTGGACGGAGTGAAACTTTCTCTAAGTCTTGGTAATAGTAAGGGAAAATCCAGACATGTTTGAGAAAGGGCCTTGTAAGTGAGATTCTCCAAAGGTGTTGAGCTGGGATTTAGTAGGATTCAGCACTGATGATGCTGGTGGTGTTAGGTGTGACTAATGAGTTGATAGAACAGAATAACCCTTGGAAATGTGGATAGAAGAGTTAGACCTTTCTGATTGCGCTGGTACGGACAGTAATTGGTTGAGTGAAGTATTAGATTCTGAATCAGCTTGGTGTACCTAAGCAAGAGTAATTACCTATTAGATGTTGGTGGAATGTATGAGTGTGGTAACTTACGATTGAGCGAGGCTTGGATACCCGGTCAATAGAAGAGGATATGTATTTCTGTTCTTATCATTTTATATTTAAGTTCTAGAACTACGCTAGATGGAATATGAAATGATGTAGAAGCGTGAAATGCAGTGACCTAAGTTCTTGTTAGTTGTTGTTCGTCTGACCCCGAGTGAAGCCATAGAACTACGCTTGGCGTTTAGTGTTCAGGCGAGTAAGAACTAAGATCTATCTGGAACGTCAGTAGGATGATCGCAGTTGAGTTGATTGTTAGGAACCATAGTATTCCTATCTGGACTGAATTATCCTTGGAATCTCATGCGTGCGTGGGACGAGTAGGTACACGCACTGCATGGTAATCCGAAGTTGAACTTCAAATCTTCGTGTTTGGCATTTTGGCTTTCCGAGTAAGTAAACCTTGGTGTGTAACACTCTCAGGTTTTAGCATCCTGAGGAGTGTAATTTGAAGGACTTGAGGAACGATGAACCATTGGAGGTCTGTTCAGACACTTGTCGGTTGCGACTATAGGATACGCGTGGGGATCATTATACGCCACTGAGGTAGGTTATCTGGATACATGGTCTCGGAGTTGGACCACCATGTCGGTACTACCAGACGGGTATAGTGCCACAGTATCGCTATCGTGCACAAGATGCATGAGTCATCCTTTTTCCGACATGTGTGGGACAAAGGTGATCTGAAGCTCAAGGTAGAATTCTGATTTGGCACTCGTGAGATGCAGATCCAGACTCTCATAAGGTATGTGGGATAAGGATCCATACGTCGCGCTCGATAGTAGAGGAATAACTAGACAGGCGATGGTGGGACGGATCAAGATCCGATACTATGCTTATAGAGACTCTAAATGATCGTGCTCTCGCAAGTTAGAGTCAGATTATACCTTGCAGACGTTCTCGTTTCATGAAGTGTTAAGTTGGCAATTTTTGCATGAGTGTCTAGAGTGGGACTCATGTGCGGTCATGATATCCTGGTTAGCATGGTGAGTGTCTATCATGTACCATTGGCAACTGGTGATGGAATATGCGAATTGTATCTTGGACTAGTTTGATGTGTGACGTATTCGGTAGAGTGTCTGTAGATACTCTGAGTGAAGAAATGTCAATCTTGGTAAAGCATAGACATTTTGTATTGAGAACTGCTGAGGAGTTTATAAGAGAGATGTTCGAATTACAGAGTGCAATTTCTTGCATTGTGGCTACACTCCGACAGTTGGAAGCACTACAATGAAGGATGCAGCCGCCGAGGAAGTCAGTTGAGTGTCTGATTCAGATGTGGAACAGACATTAGATGACTGTGTGAATGGAGTGTGGCTATGGGAGGATTGTTATATCAGTAAGTCGTACGAGTTATCAGAGGTGATGCTACGCTAAGAGAATGAAGGTGTATGGTTGGGTAGAAGTTATGTAAAACCGCTAGAGTTATCATGAGCTGCAGTACGTTTTTGAAGGGTTTATTATACCGGTTGAGCAACAAGATTTGTTGGAATGAAAGACATAGCGGTTATACACTATGGGAATCATTAACGAAGGACGAACCTCTAAGTCAGTGAGTATTTGGGTTTCAATGCCCTGAGATCGAAACGTGTACCTAAGTTGTGGTAGATGAACTATATGGAATGGCAGAGTAAGTAGAAGCTTGATTCTGGAGAGTATACAACTTTGAAGAGTAGTAGTCGATGATGGATGTATATGGAGTCCTGGCATGTGTTGTAATTGGACAACTGTGGATAAGGAATTATGGTGTATTAATGGAAACTAAGTGAATTATGGATATAACGTGACTCAGAGGATTTCAAGGTGTGTGACTTGTTGGAATCAGAGTAGCGCAACGGATCAAGGAAGAATCAAATAAGTCTGAGGTAGGAACGAACGGACTATTTGTAGGATTTTATGTTGGGATGAAAGTATCTTCCTAAGGGAAATTGTCGAAGCGGCGTTTCGTTCATTCCAGCCTCTCGAGGATCCACCATAAACTCATGAGGTGTTGTCAATGGGCCAGCTTGGGAACACATTTTATGGACGGTATGCAGTCCGATGTTCGTAGGCTATCAGTTTAGCTTGTAAGTCACAAGGGTTGGACATAGTATCGTGACTGCGAAAATGCTGAAGGCTAGAGAGGACATTCAGTTGGCACAAGTTCTTTGTGGTTATGTCTTGTGTACTACGATTGTGCAGGAAGACTTGGACAATTGTTACAGGTCAGCCATTGAATTTCGCCTCTCTTCAGTAGAATCTTGTGTGAGGTTGTCGACTGTCAAGGCTATAGTTGCAAGATGATTACACCTTCGCGGTTTACGGTGACAGTTGTTATGTCTAAACTGGAGTGAGGGTTAAAGTAAGGAGATTCAGTTGTATAAGTAAAGGTAAATTTGGGACAATCATCCTAAGACCTTGGGAACCGGAAGTTGAGACCAAGACATTTGGCTAACGCCTAATGACATTGTATGGACTCGAGTGGAGAATAATTTGAAGTGTTATCGCAGAAGTGACGTTGTGGCAGTAATTCTCAAACGGGAAGTAATTCAAGGAGCTGAGTGGATCAGGAATGTCTGTCGAAGGAGGGTGAGCATATCAGAGAATGAAACGAAGGATATCCGACATGAGTGGATTATTAGAGTTTTTGAAGTTTTGGAGATTCAGTGCAGAGCAGTGAAGGTCAAGGACCCTGGAAGGATCTTTCCCCAGATATGTCAAGACGAAGGATCTGGATAGACGTGTTGCTTGAGAGTCAAGGTTCTAACCATGCATAGTGGGACGCAGGTGTTTTGGCAGATTATGTTTCTTCATATGGAATGGCCCTCAGACAGAGTAGTGAGGTTATCTGAAGAGAAATGTAAGGAACATTTCATCCTCTGGTTGGTATAGATTTGGGCACGTTGTTTCCGTGGTGATTGGAAGGAATTCGAGGGCGAATTCTATTTAAGGGGGGGGGGGAGAATGTAATATCCATATTTCTCTAAGCATAAGAACATAAGTTAAGGAACCAAATTGTTGGAATCCAAGTGTTTTGTTAAAAACCAACTAGAAGGGCAAACTTGTAATAACAGCATAGTTGAAGGGCATATTGGACATAAAACCTTGTTGCATGGTCCTTAAGACATGTTTGGTGGAATAAATTCATATCTTGGGGGATAATCATTTATTGGAAGGACTTAAGAGCAAGAGAGAAAGAATAACAACTTATGTTCATCTTCATCAATTGCATTTTTGCACTCTAAGAACAACCTTCACTAAAAAGGTAATATCTCTCTACTCGTAACTCCGTTTGAGCTAATTATAGTCTCGTTGGAAAGCTAACGAAATTCTCTTCGATTTGCACATATGGTTCGCGTTCATAGCTTCTGTTTTGAAGGAGAAAAGCAAGCTTGAAGTTGGGACATACATGCTGATTGTGTGTTAAAGATTGGTTACGGGTTTGATCATGTTAGAGGTGAAGTTTTGGCATCAATGGAAGTCCAATGGCTGCATGATCATCATCTCAACCTCCTTTTAGCAAGGTGAGTCCTTAGTTAGAGACTTGGGGGAAAATTTGTGGGAAATTGCATGTTGGGGTTTTGGGTGTGAGTGATAAATCCATGAATCAATAGTGATGAATATGATTAATTGCTATTTAGTAAATTCTATGTAATGCATGCTTGATTTTATACTTAGATTATGTTCATGAGGGTAATGTGTACCTTGGATCATAGCTGCATGTTAGAATTCGTTTAGGATTAAATTGTGATGCTTGGAATTGATTAGGAGTGCATGGGACTGATTTAGAACCCTAAAAAATGCAGAAAATTGATTCTGCTTCAGGGTAATCGGTTACTGGCATTTGGGTAACCGGTTACTCTGTAGAAAATTGCGTTACCGGGCATTTTGCATGCCAGTAACCAGTTACTGGACTCTGGGTAATCGGTTACCCTGGGCAAAAGTGCAAAAATCAGCAAACTTTAGAACTTCGTAACTTTTGCGTCGTAAGTCCGTTTCGCGCAAACTTTATATCGTTGGAAAGCTAGAAACGTGTACTTTCTAATAAAATTGGTCCCCAAACCAGAATATTAACTTATCACGAGGATTTATGTCTTTCCGATTGTTATTAATTATTATATCATGCATTAAGTAGAATGTTTATTTCTATTACGAATATTATATCCATGTTTGAGATGATATGCAACTATGTGATGTGCATGAAATCCTGTTGACACCTTCGTTTTGGTTAAACGATCGACATTGATTGTATTGTGTGATTGACGCTTGTTATGCGTATGGTATGCTAGAATCGAAGTGAGCCAATACCAGGTGGTAAGGCACCATTGTGTATGGACTAGTTTCCAAAGATACCATTGCGATGTACCTGCGGGGTCTTTCAGGGCGTTTCCCAAAGGCGTGATACATTGGCGTTCTTGGTATGATTTGCACACCTGAGCTATCATTGCGATGTACCTGCGGGGTCTTTCAGGGAGTTTCCCAAAGGCGTGATACATCGGCGTGCTTGGTATGGTGGAGTTGTGATGCCAATTAGGCGATATCACTTGGATAACTCACCTATAGTGGTGCCACGTAGGCTACACCACCAGGCTCCTAACCGGATTGGCTCGTACAGTCAATTAGGCGTATTCGCACTTGTGGATACCATATTGCGTATGGATGATGATGAGGCCGTGACGCCGTGTAGGCAACGTCACCGCTATAACTCGTCACGGATGGAATGCCACATAGGATCTATCTGTTTCATCTAGCGATGGGTCTTGTGCGAGTCTTCTTGACGACAGGTACTTGGTTACTCACCTAGGGTGTGTGTGCAGCCTTGGTAGTTGGTTGTTACCGCTTCTAGATTCCCCGTACACGGGTATGGGTTTTGGCATACGTGTTTGTATACTTGTGATATGATGAGTCCTATGGTGGACGATTCATGTGTTTGCTCCGTACTTGTACCGGATGTGAGGAGAAACCTCGGGTCAATGGTGGATTCGGTTCTGTTGATGCATGTACCCTGTAGAACCGAGAGGACCCATAGGATAGGAGGACTCACTGAGATTTAGTAATCTCACCCCAATCAACTTATATTTTTTCAGGTGCAGTTTAGTAGAGTTTGGTCAGTAGCAGGTTTGGACTGAAGACTTGGAAGTGGCGATGGCTCGGAGACCTCGTCAAATCTCATCTTCCGCTGTGCAGATCCATTGAAGACACGTGTTTTGTTATTCCTAGTAGAATTTCATGTTGTATTTTATATGGATCTTTCTATAACGATAGCTTTTGTATGTACTCAATATCAATTTTTAACATTCATGCATAATATAATAGTCAATTATGTATGGGGTGTTACATTAGAAATGGCATATGATAGTCCACATTTTTGAAAGAAAAAGAAATTCCAGAAATCGCATATGATTGTCCACGTTTTTTGTGAAAGTAAAGAAATTTTAGATATTGCATAGGATAGAAATTGTTTTTTGGAAAAGGGAAAGAAATTCCAAAAACTGCATATGGTAGACCACGTTTTTGGAGAAGAGAAAGATAATCCAGAAATTGCATATGATAGTCCACGTTTTTGAGAGAAAGTAAAGAAATTTTAAAAATTGCATAGGATAGATCATGCTTATTGGAAAAAGGAAAGAAATTCGAAAACTGCATATGGTATACCACATTTTTGGAGATGAGAAAGAAATTTCAGAATATGTATATGATAGTCCATGTTTTTTGAGAAGGGAAAGAAATTCCATAAATTGCATACGATAGTCCATGTTTTTGGAGAGGAGAAAGAAATTTCCGAAATTGTTTATGATAGTCCATGTTTTTGAAAAAGGGAAATAAATTCCATAAATCGCATATGATATTCCACGTTTTTGAAGATGAGAAAGAAATTCCTTAAATCCCATATGATAGTCCACAATTTTGGAGAAGAGAAAGAAATTTCAGAAATTGCATATGATAGTCCACGTTTTTCGAGAAGGGAAATAAATTCCAGAAATTGCATATGATAGTCCTCGTTTTTTTAGAGGAGAAAGAAATTTCAAAAACTGCATATGATAGTCCCTGTTTTTGAGGGTAGAAAGAAATTCCATAAATTGCATATGATAATCCACATTTTTGGAGAGGAGAAAGAAATTTCAGAAATTGCATATGATAGTCCACCTTTTTGGAGAAGGTAAAGAAATTACAGAAAATGCATATGATAGTCAATGTTTTTTTAGAGGAGAGAGAAATATCAGAAAATTGCATATGATAGTCAACCTTTTTGAAGAAGAGAAAGAGATTCCAGAAATTGCATATGATAGTCCACGTTGTTTTGAGAAAGTAAAAAAAGTTTATAAATTGCATAGGATAGACCATGTTTTTTGGAAATGGGAAGGAAATTCCAAAAGATGCATATGGTATACCACATTTTTGGAGAAGAGAAAGAAATTCCAGAAATTTTATATGATAGTCCATGTTTTTGTGAGAAAGTAATGAAATTTTAGAAATTGCATAGGATAGACCATGTTTTTTGGAAAAGGGAAAGAAATTCCTAAAACTGCATATAGTAGATCACATTTTAGGAGAAGAGAAAGAAATTTCAGAATATGCATATGATAGTCCACGTTTTTGGAGAAGGGAAAGTAATTCTAGAAATTGCATACGATAATCCATGTTTTTGGAGAGGAGAGAGAAATTTCTGAAATTATTATGATAGTCCACGTTTTTGAAGAAGAGAAAGATTTTCCATAAATTGCATATGATATTCCACGTTTTTGAAGAAGAGAAAGAAATTCCATAAATCGCATATGATAGTCCACATTTTTGGAGAAGAGAAAGAAATTCCATAAATTGCATATGATAGTCAACATTTTTAAAGAAGGGAAAGAAATTCCTGAAATCACATATGATAGTCCATATTTTTAGAGAGGAGAAAGAAATTCCACAAATTGCATATGATAGACCACGTTTTCTTGAGAAAGTAAAGAAATTTTAGAAATTGGAAAGGATAGACCATGTTTTTTTGGAAAAGGGAAAGAAATTCCTAAAACTGCATATGGTAGTCCAAGTATTTAGAGGGCAGAAAGAAATTTATGAAATTGCATATGATAGTCCGCATTTCTGAAAAAAGAGAAAGAAATTCTAGAAATCACATATGATAGGTCACATTTTTGTAGAGGAGAAAGAAATTTCTGAAATCATATATTATAGTCCATGTTTTTGGAGAGGAGAGTGAAATTTTAGAAATTGCATATGATAGTCCTCGTTTTTGAAAAAGAGAAAGAAATTCCACAAAATGCATATGATAGTCCATGTTTTTGGAGAAGGGAAAGAAATTTTTGAAATTGCATTTGATAGTCCATGTCTTTGGAGAAGGGAAAGAAATTCCAGATAATGCATATGTTAGTCCACGTTTCGGAGAAGAGAAAGAAATTCCATTAATTGCATATGGTAGTCCATGTTTTTGGAAAAGAAGAATAAACTCGTGAAATTGCATGTGATAGTCCACGTTTTTGTAGAAGAGAAAGAAATTGCAAAAATTGTATATGATAGTCCACCTTTTTGAAGAAGAGAAAGAAGCTCCAGAAATTGCATATAAAAGTCAACGTTTTTTTTAGAAAGTAAAGAAATTTTAGAAATTGCATAGGATAGACCATGTTTTTTTGGAAAAGGGAATGAAATTCCTAAAATTGCATATTGTAGTTCACGTTTTTGGAGAAGGGAAAGAAATTTCAGAAATTGCATATGATAGTCAATATTTTTGGAGAAGAGAAAGAAATTCCAGAAATCTCATATGATAGTCCATGTTTTCGGAGAGGAGAAAGAAATTTCAGAAAGTGCATATGATAGTCCATGTTTATTAAAAAGAGAAAGAAATTCCATAAATCGCATATGATAGTCCACGTTTTTGGAGAAGAGAGAAATTTCAAAAATTGCATATGATAGTCCACGTTTTTGGAGAAGGGAAAGAAATTCCAAATAATGCATATGATAGTCCACGTTTTTGGAGAAAAGAAAGAAATTCCATAAATTGCATATGGTAGGCCATGTTTTTGGAGAAAAGGAAAAAATACCAGAATTTGCATATGATAGTCCACGTTTTTGTAGAGGAGAAAGAAATTCCAGAAATTGCATACGATAGTCCATGTTTTTTGAGAGGAGAAAGAAATTTCAGAAATTGTATATGATAGTCCACGTTTTTGGAGAAGGGAAAGAAAATCCATTAATCGCATATGATATTCCACGTTTTTGAAGATGAGAAAGAAATTCCATAAATCGCATATGATAGTCCACATTTTTGGAGAGGAGAAAGAAATTTCAGAAATTACATATGATAGTCCACGTTTTTCGAGTAGGGAAATAAATTCCAGTCCACTATTTTGAGAGGAGAAAGAAATTTCAAAAATTGCATATGATAGTCCCCGTTTTTGGAGGATAGAAAGAAATTCCATAAATTGCATATGATAGTCCACGTTTTCGAAGAGGAGAAAGAAATTTCAGAAATGGCATATGATAGTCCACCTTTTTGGAGAAGCGAAAGAAATTACAGAAAATGCATATCATAGTCCGTGTTTCTGAAGAGGAGAGAGATATTTTAGAAATTGCATATGATAGTCCACCTTTTTGAAGAAGAGAAAGAAATTCTAGAAATCACATATATGATAGTCCACGTTATTTTGAGAATGTAAAAAAAGTTTAGAAATTGCATAGGATAGACCATGTTTTTTGGAAAAGGGAAGGAAATTCCAAAAACTGCATAAGGTAGCCCTCATTTTTGGAGAAGAGAAAGAAATTCCAGAAATTGCATATGATAGTCCATGTTTTTGTGAGAAAGTAATGAAATTTTAGAAATTGCATAGGATAGATCATGTTTTTTGGAAAAGGGAAAAAAATTCCTAAAACTGCATATGGTAGACCAGGTTTTAGGAGAAGAGAGAGAAATTTCAGAATATGCATATGATAGTCCACGTTTTTGGAGAACGGAAAGAAATTCTAGAAATCGCATACGATAGTCCATGTTTTTGGAGAGGAGAAAGAAATATCAGAAATTGTATATGATAGTCCACGTTTTTAAAGAAGAGAAAGATTTTCCATAAGTTGCATATGATATTCCAGATTTTTAAAGAGAAAGAAATTCCATAAATAGCATATGATAGTCCACATTTCTGGAGAAGAGAAAGAAATTCCATAAGTTGCATATGATAGTCAACGTTTTTAGAGAGGTGAAAGAAATTCCAGAAAATGCATATGATAGACCATATTTTTGGAGAGGAGAAAGAAATTCCAGAAAATGCATATGATAGACCACGTTTTTGGAGAGGAGAGAGAAATATCAGATTTTGCATATGATAGTCCACGTTTTTGAAAAAGAGAAAGAAATTCCAGAAATCGCATATGATAGTCCATGTTTTTGGAGAAGGGAAAGAAATTTCAGAAATTGCATATGATAGTCCACGTTTTTGGAAAAGGGAAAGAAATTCCAAAAAATGCATATTTTAGTCCACATTTTCGGAGAAGAGAAAGAAATTCCATTAATTGCATATGGTAGTCCATGTTTTTGGAGAAGAAGAATAAATTCCTTAAATCACATATGATAGTCCACGTTATTATAGAGGAGAGAGAAATTTCAGAAATTGCATATGATAGTTCAAGTTATTGAAGAAGTGAAAGAAATTCAAAAAATTGCATATGATTTTTTTTTACACAAAAAATCGCATATGATTGTCCACGTTTTTTGAGAAGAGAAAGAAATTTCATGAATTGCATATGATAGTTCACGTTTTTTGAGAAGAGAAAGAAATTTAAGAAATTCCATATGATAGTGCACGTCATTGGAGAAGAGAAAGAAATTCCATAAAATGCATATGATAGTCCACGTTTTTGTGAAAAAGTAAAGAAATTTTTAGACGATGTTTTTTGGAAGGGACAGATATTCTAGAAATTGCATATGATAGTACACATTTTTTGAGAAGGGATAGAAATTCTTAAAATCGCATATGATAGTCCATGTTTTTGAAAAAGAGAAAGAAATTTCAGAAATTGCGTATGATAGTCCATGTTTTTAGAGAAGCGAAAGAAATTCCAGATATTGCATATGATAGTCTATGTTTTTGTGATAAAGTAAATAAATTTCAGAAATTGCGTATGATAGTCCACCTTTTTGAAGAAGAGAAAGAAATTCCAAAAATCGCATATGATAGTCCACGTTGTTATTAGAAAGTAAAAAAAGTTTAGAAATTGCATAGGATAGACCATGTTTTTTTGGAAATGGGAAGGAAATTCCAAAAACTGCATATAGTAGACCACATTGTTGGAGAAGAGAAAGAAATTCCAGAAATTGCATATGATAGTCCCTATTTTTGTGAGAAAGTAATGAAATTTTAGAAATTACATAGGATAGATCATATTTTTTGGAAAAGGGAAATAAATTCCTAAAACTGCATATGGTAGACCACGTTTTAGGAGAAGAGAAAGAAATTTCAGAATATGCATATGATAGTCCACGTTTTTGAAGAAGGGAAAGAAATTCTAGAAATTGCATACGATAGTCCATGCTTTTGGAGAAAAGAAAGAAATTTAAAAATTTTTATATGATAGTCCACGTTTTTGAAGAAGAGAAAGATTTTCCATAAATTGCATATGATATTCCACATTTTTGAAGAAGAGAAAGAAATTCCATAAATCGCATATGATAGTCCACATTTTTGGAGAAGAGAAAGAAATTCCATAAATTGCATATGATAGTCAACATTTTTAGAGAAGGGAAAGAAATTCCCGAAATCTCATATGATAGTCCATATTTTTGGAGAGGAGAAAGAAATTCCAGAAATTGCATATCATAGACCATATTTTCTCGAGAAAGTAAAGAAATTTTAGAAATTGCATAGGATAGACCATGTTTTTTTGGAAAAGGGAAAGAAATTTCTAAAACTGCATATGATAGTCCACGTATTTGGAGAGGAGAAAGAAATTTCTAAATCTGCATTTGATAGTCCGCGTTTCTGAAAAAAGAGAAAGAAATTTTAGAAATCACACATGATAGTCCACATTTTTGGAGAGGAGAAAGAAATTCCAGAAATCACATACTATATTCCACGTTTTTGGTGAGGAGAGAGAAATTTCAGAAACTGCATATGATAGTCCACGTTTTTGAAAAAGAGATAGAAATTCTAGAAATCGCATATGATAGTCCATGTTTTGGGAGAAGGGAAAGAAATTTCAGAAACTGCATATGATAGTCCATGTTTTTGGAAAAGGGAAAGAAATTCCAAATAATGCATGTTAGTCCACGTTTTCGGAGAAGAGAAAGAAATTCCATTAATTGCATATGGTAGTCCATGTTTTTGGAGAAGAAGAATAAATTCCTGAAATCGCATATGACAGTCCAGGTTATTATAGAGTGAGAAATTTCAGAAATTGCATATGATAGTTCAAGTTATTGAAGAAGAGAAAGAAATTCAAAAAATGGCATATGATTTTTTTTTACACAAAAAATCCCATATGATAGTCCACGTTTTTTGAGAAGAGAAATTTTTTTCAGAAATTGCATATGATAGTGACGTCATTGGAGAAGAGTAAGAAATTCCATAAAATGCATATGATAGTCCACGTTTCAGTGAAAAAGTAAAGAAATTTTAGAAATTGCATAGGATAGTCCATGTTTTGGAGAAGAAGAATAAATTCCTTAAATCACATATGATAGTCCACGTTATTATAGAGGAGAGAGAAATTTCAGAAATTGCATATGATAGTTCAAGTTATTGAAGAAGTGAAAGAAATTCAAAAAATCGCATATGATTTTTTTTACACACAAAATCGCATATGATAGTCCACGTTTTTTGAGAAGAGAAAGAAATTTCATAAATTGCATATGATAGTTCACGTTTTTTGAGAAGAGAAAGAAATTTCAGAAATTGCATATGATAGTGCACGTCATTGGAGAAGAGAAAGAAATTCCATAAATTGCATATGATAGTCCACATTTTTGTGAAAAAGTAAAGAAATTTTAGAAATTGCATAGGATAGACTATGTTTTTTTGGAAGGGACAGATATTCTAGAAATTGCATATGATAGTAAACATTTTTTGAGAAGGGATAGAAATTCTTAAAATCGCATATGATAGTCCATGTTTTTGAAAAAGAGAAAGAAATTCCCAAAATCACATATAATAGTCCACGTTTTTGGAGAAGAGAAAGAAATTTCAGAAATTGCGTATGATAGTCCATGTTTTTAGAGAAGCGAAAGAAAATCCAGATATTGCATATGATAGTCTATGGTTTTGTGATAAAGTAAATAAATTTCAGAAATTGCGTATGATAGTCCACCTTTTTGAAGAAGAGAAAGAAATTCCACAAATCGCATATGATAGTCCACGTTGTTTTGAGAAAGTAAAAAAAGTTTAGAAATTGCATAGGATAGACCATGTTTTTTGGAAATGGGAAGGAAATTCCAAAAACTGCATATGGTAGACCACATTGTTGGAGAAGAGAAAGAAATTCCAGAAATTGCATATGATAGTCCATGTTTTTGTGAGAAAGTAATGAAATTTTAGAAATTACATAGGATAGATCATATTTTTTGGAAAAGGGAAAAAAATTCCTAAAACTGCATATGGTAGACCTCCTTTTAGGAGAAGAGAAAGAAATTTCAGAATATGCATATGATAGTCCACGTTTTTGAAGAAGGGAAAGAAATTCTAGAAATTTCATACGATAGTCCATGCTTTTGGAGAAAAGAAAGAAATTTCAAAAATTTTATATGATAGTCCACGTTTTTGAAGAAAAAGATTTTCCATAAATTGCATATGATATTCCACGTTTTTGAAGAAGATAAAGAAATTCCATAAATCGCATATGATAGTCCACATTTTTTGAGAAGAGAAAGAAAATCCGTAAATTGCATATGATAGTCAACGTTTTTAGATAAGGGAAAGAAATTCCCGAAATCGCATATGATAGTCCATATTTTTGGAGAGGAGAAAGAAATTCCAGAAATTGTATATCATAGACCATGTTTTCTTGAGAAAGTAAAGAAATTTTAGAAATTGCATAGGATATACCATGTTTTTTGGAAAAGGGAAAGAAATTTCTAAAACTGCATATGGTAGTCCACGTATTTGGAGAGGAGAAAGAAATTTCTAAAATTGCATTTGATAGTCCGCGTTTCTGAAAAAAGAGAAAGAAATTTTAGAAATCACATATGATAGTCCATATTTTTGGAGAGGAGAAAGAAATTCCAGAAATCACATACTATATTCCACGTTTTTGGTGAGGAGAGAGAAATTTCAGAAACTGCATATGATAGTCCACGGTTTTGAAAAAGAGATAGAAATTCTAAAAATCGCATATGATAGTCCATGTTTTTGGAGAAGGGAAAGAAATTTCAGAAATTTCATATGATAGTCCATGTTTTTGGAAAAGGGAAAGAAATTCCAAATAATGCATATGTTAGTCCACGTTTTCGGAGAAGAGAAAGAAATTCCATTAATTGCATATGGTAGTCCATGTTTTTGGAGAAGAAGAATAAATTCCTGAAATCGCATATGATAGTCCAGGTTATTATAGAGGAGTGAGAAATTTCAGAAATTGCATATGATAGTTCAAGTTATTGAAGAAGAGAAAGAAATTCAAAAAATAGGATATGATTTTTTTTTTACACAAAAAATCCCATATGATAGTCCACGTTTTTTGAGAAGAGAAAAAAATTTCAGAAATTGCATATGATAGTGACGTCATTGGAGAAGAGAAAGAAATTCCATAAAATGCATATGATAGTCCACGTTTCTGTGAAAAAGTAAAGAAATTTTAGAAATTGCATAGGATAGTCCATGTTTTGGAGAAGAAGAATAAATTCCTTAAATCACATATGATAGTCCACGTTATTATAGAGGAGAGAGAAATTTCAGAAATTGCATATGATAGTTCAAGTTATTGAAGAAGTGAAAGAAATTCAAAAAATCGCATATGATTTTTTTTTACACACAAAATCGCATATGATAGTCCACGTTTTTTGAGAAGAGAAAGAAATTTCATAAATTGCATATGATAGTTCACGTTTTTTGAGAAGAGAAAGAAATTTCAGAAATTGCATATGATAGTGCACGTCATTGGAGAAGAGAAAGAAATTCCATAAATTGCATATGATAGTCCACATTTTTGTGAAAAAGTAAAGAAATTTTAGAAATTGCATAGGATAGACTATGTTTTTTTGGAAGGGACAGATATTCTAGAAATTGCATATGATAGTAAACATTTTTTGAGAAGGGATAGAAATTCTTAAAATCGCATATGATAGTCCATGTTTTTGAAAAAGAGAAAGAAATTCCCAAAATCACATATAATAGTCCACGTTTTTGGAGAAGAGAAATAAATTTCAGAAATTGCGTATGATAGTCCATGTTTTTAGAGAAGCGAAAGAAATTCCAGATATTGCATATGATAGTCTATGGTTTTGTGATAAAGTAAATAAATTTCAGAAATTGCGTATGATAGTCCACCTTTTTGAAGAAGAGAAAGAAATTCCACAAATCGCATATGATAGTCCACGTTGTTTTGAGAAAGTAAAAAAAGTTTAGAAATTGCATAGGATAGACCATGTTTTTTGGAAATGGGAAGGAAATTCCAAAAACTGCATATGGTAGACCACATTGTTGGAGAAGAGAAAGAAATTCCAGAAATTGCATATGATAGTCCATGTTTTTGTGAGAAAGTAATGAAATTTTAGAAATTACATAGGATAGATCATATTTTTTGGAAAAGGGAAAAAAATTCCTAAAACTGCATATGGTAGACCTCCTTTTAGGAGAAGAGAAAGAAATTTCAGAATATGCATATGATAGTCCACGTTTTTGAAGAAGGGAAAGAAATTCTAGAAATTGCATACGATAGTCCATGCTTTTGGAGAAAAGAAAGAAATTTCAAAAATTTTATATGATAGTCCACGTTTTTGAAGAAGAGAAAGATTTTCCATAAATTGCATATGATATTCCACGTTTTTGAAGAAGATAAAGAAATTCCATAAATCGCATATGATAGTCCACATTTTTGGAGAAGAGAAAGAAATTCCATAAATTGCATATGATAGTCAACGTTTTTAGAGAAGGGAAAGAAATTCCCAAAATCGCATATGATAGTCCATATTTTTGGAGAGGAGAATGAAATTCTAGAAATTGCATATCATAGACCATGTTTTCTTGAGAAAGTAAAGAAATTTTAGAAATTGCATAGGATATACCATGTTTTTTTGGAAAAGGGAAAGAAATTTCTAAAACTGCATATGGTAGTCCACGTATTTGGAGAGGAGAAAGAAATTTCTAAAATTGCATTTGATAGTCCGCGTTTCTGAAAAAAGAGAAAGAAATTTTAGAAATCACATATGATAGTCCATATTTTTGGAGAGGAGAAAGAAATTCCAGAAATCACATACTATATTCCACGTTTTTGGTGAGGAGAGAGAAATTTCAGAAACTGCATATGATAGTCCACGTTTTTGAAAAAGAGATAGAAATTCTAAAAATCGCATATGATAGTCCATGTTTTTGGAGAAGGGAAAGAAATTTCAGAAATTGCATATGATAGTCCATGTTTTTGGAAAAGGGAAAGAAATTCCAAATAATGCATATGTTAGTCCACGTTTTCGGAGAAGAGAAAGAAATTCCATTAATTGCATATGGTAGTCCATGTTTTTGGAGAAGAAGAATAAATTCCTGAAATCGCATATGATAGTCCAGGTTATTATAGAGGAGTGAGAAATTTCAGAAATTGCATATGATAGTTCAAGTTATTGAAGAAGAGAAAGAAATTCAAAAAATAGGATATGATTTTTTTTTTACACAAAAAATCCCATATGATAGTCCACGTTTTTTGAGAAGAGAAAAAAATTTCAGAAATTGCATATGATAGTGACGTCATTGGAGAAGAGAAAGAAATTCCATAAAATGCATATGATAGTCCACGTTTCTGTGAAAAAGTAAAGAAATTTTAGAAATTGCATAGGATAGTCCATGTTTTGGAGAAGAAGAATAAATTCCTTAAATCACATATGATAGTCCACGTTATTATAGAGGAGAGAGAAATTTCAGAAATTGCATATGATAGTTCAAGTTATTGAAGAAGTGAAAGAAATTCAAAAAATCGCATATGATTTTTTTTACACACAAAATCGCATATGATAGTCCACGTTTTTTGAGAAGAGAAAGAAATTTCATAAATTGCATATGATAGTTCACGTTTTTTGAGAAGAAAAAGAAATTTCAGAAATTGCATATGATAGTGCACGTCATTGGAGAAGAGAAAGAAATTCCATAAAATGCATATGATAGTCCACGTTTCTGTGAAAATGTAAAGAAATTTTAGAAATTGCATAGGATAGACCATGTTTTTTTGAAGTGACAGATATTCTAGAAATTGCATATGATAGTAAACATTTTTTGAGAAGGGATAGAAATTCTTAAAATCGCATATGATAGTCCATGTTTTTGAAAAAGAGAAAGAAATTCCCAAAATCACATATAATAGTCCACGTTTTTGGAGAAGAGAAAGAAATTTCAGAAATTACGTATGATAGTCCATGTTTTTAGAGAAGCGAAAGAAATTCCAGATATTGCATATGATAGTCTATGTTTTTGTGATAAAGTAAATAAATTTCAGAAATTGCGTATGATAGTCCACCTTTTTGAAGAAGAGAAAGAAATTCCAGAAATCGCATATGATAGTCCACGTTGTTTTGAGAAAGTAAAAAAAGTTTAGAAATTGCATAGGATAGACCATGTTTTTTGGAAATGGGAAGGAAATTCCAAAAACTGCATATGGTAGACCACATTGTTGGAGAAGAGAAAGAAATTCCAGAAATTGCATATGATAGTCCATGTTTTTGTGAGAAAGTAATGAAATTTTAGAAATTACATAGGATAGATCATATTTTTTGGAAAAGGGAAAAAAATTCCTAAAACTGCATATGGTAGACCTCCTTTTAGGAGAAGAGAAAGAAATTTCAGAATATGCATATGATAGTCCACGTTTTTGAAGAAGGGAAAGAAATTCTAGAAATTGCATACGATAGTCCATGCTTTTGGAGAAAAGAAAGAAATTTCAAAAATTTTATATGATAGTCCACGTTTTTGAAGAAGAGAAAGATTTTCCATAAATAGCATATGATATTCCACGTTTTTGAAGAAGATAAAGAAATTCCATAAATCGCATATGATAGTCCACATTTTTGGAGAAGAGAAAGAAATTCCATAAATTGCATATCATAGTCCATGTTTTCTTGAGAAAGTAAAGAAATTTTAGAAATTGCATAGGATATACCATGTTTTTTTGGAAAAGGGAAAGAAATTTCTAAAACTGCATATGGTAGTCCACGTATTTGGAGAGGAGAAGGAAATTTCTAAAATTGCATTTGATAGTCCGCGTTTCTGAAAAAAGAGAAAGAAATTTTAGAAATCACATATGATAGTCCATATTTTTGGAGAGGAGAAAGAAATTCCAGAAATCACATACTATATTCCACGTTTTTGGTGAGGAGAGAGAAATTTCAGAAACTGCATATGATAGTCCACGTTTTTGAAAAAGAGATAGAAATTCTAAAAATCGCATATGATAGTCCATGTTTTTGGAGAAGGGAAAGAAATTTCAGAAATTGCATATGATAGTCCATGTTTTTGGAAAAGGGAAAGAAATTCCAAATAATGCATATGTTAGTCCACGTTTTCGGAGAAGAGAAAGAAAGTCCATTCATTGCATATGGTAGTCCATGTTTTTGGAGAAGAAGAATAAATTCCTGAAATCGCATATGATAGTCCAGGTTATTATAGAGGAGAGAGAAATTTCAGAAATTGCATATGATAGTTCAAGTTATTGAAGAAGAGAAAGAAATTCAAAAAATCGCATATGATTTTTTTTTTACACAAAAAATCCCATATGATAGTCCACGTTTTTTGAGAAGTGAAAAAAATTTCAGATATTGCATATGATAGTGACGTCATTGGAGAAGAGAAAGAAACTCCATAAAATGCATATGATAGTCCACGTTTTTGTGAAAAAGTAAAGAAATTTTAGAAATTGCATAGGATAGTCCATGTTTTTGGAGAAGAAGAATAAATTCCTTAAATCACATATGATAGTCCACGTTATTATAGAGGAGAGAGAAATTTCAGATATTGCATATGATAGTTCAAGTTATTGAAGAAGTGAAAGAAATTCAAAAAATCGCATATGATTTTTTTTTACACAAAAAATCACATATGATAGTCCACGTTTTTTGGAAAGAGAAAGAAATTTCATAAATTGCATATGATAGTTCACCTTTTTGAAGAAGAGAAAGAAATTTCAGAAATTGCATATGATAGTGCACGTCATTGGAGAAAAGAAAGAAATTCCATAAAATGAATATGATAGTCCATGTTTTTGTGAAAAAGTAAAGAAATTTTAGAAATTGCATAGGATAGACTATGTTTTTTGGAAGGGACAGATATTCTAGAAATTGCATTTGATAGTACACATTTTTTGAGAAGGGATAGAAATTCTTAAAATCGCATATGATAGTCCATGTTTTTGAAAAAGAGAAAGAAATTCCCAAAATCACATATAATAGTCCACGTTTTTGGAGAAGAGAAAGAAATTTCAGAAATTGCGTATGATAGTCCATGTTTTTAGAGAAGTGAAAGAAATTCCAGATATTGCATATGATAGTCTATGTTTTTGTGATAAAGTAAATAAATTTCAGAAATTGCGTATGATAGTCCACCTTTTTGAAGAAGAGAAAGAAATTCCAGAAATCGCATATGATAGTCCACGTTGTTTTGAGAAAGTAAAAAAAGTTTAGAAATTGCATAGGATAGACCATGTTTTTTGGAAATGGGAAGGAAATTCCAAAAACTGCATATGGTAGACCACATTGTTGGAGAAGAGAAGGAAATTCCAGAAATTGCATATGATAGTCCATGTTTCTGTGAGAAAGTAATGAAATTTTAGAAATTACATAGGATATATCATATTTTTTGGAAAAGGGAAAAAAATTCCTAAAACTGCATATGGTAGACCACGTTTTAGGAGAAGAGAAAGAAATTTCAGAATATGCATATGATAGTCCACGTTTTTGAAGAAGGGAAAGAAATTCTAGAAATTGCATACGATAGTCCATGCTTTTGGAGAAAAGAAAGAAATTTCAAAAATTTTATATGATAGTCCACGTTTTTGAAGAAAAAGATTTTCCATAAATTGCATATGATATTCCACGTTTTTGAAGAAGATAAAGAAATTCCATAAATCGCATATGATAGTCCACATTTTTTGAGAAGAGAAAGAAAATCCGTAAATTGCATATGATAGTCAACGTTTTTAGATAAGGGAAAGATATTCCCGAAATCGCATATGATAGTCCATATTTTTGGAGAGGAGAAAGAAATTCCAGAAATTGTATATCATAGACCATGTTTTCTTGAGAAAGTAAAGAAATTTTAGAAATTGCATAGGATAGACCATGTTTTTTGGAAAAGGGAAAGAAATTTCTAAAACTGCATATGGTAGTCCACGTATTTGGAGAGGAGAAAGAAATTTCTAAAATTGCATTTGATAGTCCGCGTTTCTGAAAAAAGACAAAGAAATTTTAGAAATCACATATGATAGTCCATATTTTTGGAGAGGAGAAAGAAATTCCAGAAATCACATACTATATTCCACGTTTTTGGTGAGGAGAGAGAAATTTCAGAAACTGCATATGATAGTCCACGTTTTTGAAAAAGAGATAGAAACTCTAGAAATCGCATATGATAGTCCATGTTTTTGGAGAAGGGAAAGAAATTTCAGAAATTGCATATGATAGTCCATGTTTTTGGAAAAGGGAAAGAAATTCCAAATAATGCATATGTTAGTCCACGTTTTCGGAGAAGAGAAAGAAATTCCATTAACTGCATATGGTAGTCCATGTTTTTGGAGAAGAAGAATAAATTCCTGAAATCGCATATGATAGTCCAGGTTATTATAGAGGAGAGAGAAATTTCAGAAATTGCATATGATAGTTCAAGTTATTGAAGAAGAGAAAGAAATTCAAAAAATCGCATATGATTTTTTTTTACACAAAAAATCCCATATGATAGTCCACGATTTTTGAGAAGAGAAAAAAATTTCAGAAATTGCATATGATAGTGACGTCATTGGAGAAGAGAAAGAAATTCCATAAAATGCATATGATAGTCCACGTTTTTGTGAAAAAGTAAAGAAATTTTAGAAATTGCATAGGATAGTCCATGTTTTTGGAGAAGAAGAATAAATTCCTTAAATCACATATGATAGTCCACGTTATTATAGAGGAGAGAGAAATTTCAGATATTGCTTATGATAGTTCAAGTTATTGAAGAAGTGAAAGAAATTCAAAAAATCGCATTGATTTTTTTTACACAAAAAATCACATATGATAGTCCACGTTTTTTGGAAAGAGAAAGAAATTTCATAAATTGCATATGATAGTTCACCTTTTTGAATAAGAGAAAGAAATTTCAGAAATTGCATATGATAGTGCACGTCATTGGAGAAGAGAAAGAAATTCCATAAAATGAATATGATAGTCCATGTTTTTGTGAAAAAGTAAAGAAATTTTAGAAATTGCATAGGATAGACTATGTTTTTTGGAAGGGACAGCTATTCTAGAAATTGCATTTGATAGTACACATTTTTTGAGAAGGGATAGAAATTCTTAAAATCGCATATGATAGTCCATGTTTTTGAAAAAGAGAAAGAAATTCCCAAAATCACATATAATAGTCCACGTTTTTGGAGAAGAGAAAGAAATTTCAGAAATTGCGTATGATAGTCCATGTTTTTAGAGAAGTGAAAGAAATTCCAGATATTGCATATGATAGTCTATGTTTTTGTGATAAAGTAAATAAATTTCAGAAATTGCGTATGATAGTCCACCTTTTTGAAGAAGAGAAAGAAATTCCAGAAATCGCATATGATAGTCCACGTTGTTTTGAGAAAGTAAAAAAAGTTTAGAAATTGCATAGGATAGACCATGTTTTTTGGAAATGGGAAGGAAATTCCAAAAACTGCATATGGTAGACCACATTGTTGGAGAAGAGAAGGAAATTCCAGAAATTGCATATGATAGTCCATGTTTCTGTGAGAAAGTAATGAAATTTTAGAAATTACATAGGATATATCATATTTTTTGGAAAAGGGAAAAAAATTCCTAAAACTGCATATGGTAGACCACGTTTTAGGAGAAGAGAAAGAAATTTCAGAATATGCATATGATAGTCCACGTTTTTGAAGAAGGGAAAGAAATTCTAGAAATTGCATACGATAGTCCATGCTTTTGGAGAAAAGAAAGAAATTTCAAAAATTTTATATGATAGTCCACGTTTTTGAAGAAAAAGATTTTCCATAAATTGCATATGATATTCCACGTTTTTGAAGAAGATAAAGAAATTCCATAAATCGCATATGATAGTCCACATTTTTTGAGAAGAGAAAGAAAATCCGTAAATTGCATATGATAGTCAACGTTTTTAGATAAGGGAAAGATATTCCCGAAATCGCATATGATAGTCCATATTTTTGGAGAGGAGAAAGAAATTCCAGAAATTGTATATCATAGACCATGTTTTCTTGAGAAAGTAAAGAAATTTTAGAAATTGCATAGGATAGACCATGTTTTTTGGAAAAGGGAAAGAAATTTCTAAAACTGCATATGGTAGTCCACGTATTTGGAGAGGAGAAAGAAATTTCTAAAACTGCATTTGATAGTCCGCGTTTCTGAAAAAAGAGAAAGAAATTTTAGAAATCACATATGATAGTCCATATTTTTGGAGAGGAGAAAGAAATTCCAGAAATCACATACTATATTCCACGTTTTTGGTGAGGAGAGAGAAATTTCAGAAACTGCATATGATAGTCCACGTTTTTGAAAAAGAGATAGAAATTCTAAAAATCGCATATGATAGTCCATGTTTTTGGAGAAGGGAAAGAAATTTCAGAAATTG